>NW_020838078.1:1006400-1033290 GCF_003676395.1 Aethalodelphis obliquidens | reverse complement strand
AATAAAGTTGTAAAATACTTAAACAAAAACAAAAGCAAACAAACAAAAAAAGAATTTTCACCTGACCTGGGATGAGCATCCCAGCACTGTGGGAGAAAATTTGATCACAAAATGTCTCCCAAATATTAGTCAAATTCCTGACCAAGAGGAGAGGACCAGTCACCAGCGATTGCATCCCTCCAATGTGAGCCAGTGAACCCTGATGAAACTCAGGAAGGAGAATACCTGCCATCTAGCAGCCATCAGACTGGAGCCACTCCTTATGATGATCCCTGAGGACACTCAGGATATGAAAATACAGGATCCAGGCCCCAGATAGCTGTGGTGGCTATCAAAGGAATGATTTCAGTGAGCCCAGAGCCTTGCATCTTCCCATACATAGAAAAGTGCTAATTTCCTTAACTGCAGATGTGGCCTCATGGGCTTGAAACCCTCAAAATTCCCAATAACTCTCAACTTTCAGGGTGTGAATTTTTTTTTAAGTCAACAGGTGTAAAGTAGACACTTCCAAAGAGGAACAAAAGACAAATCTCAACATTTGGAACACTGGCACTGATGGCGGATGCTCCCAGAAAGATCTATCTGATGGAGCAGTTAGAACAGTTGTCACTGTTTTTCCACAAGATTGTGGAATGGACATTGACAGTGGGGAATCGTAACAGGGAAGAAGTAAATCGGACTCTATGTTGGATCTGTTTCTTTGACTTTAACCTTTGCTTTTTGTTGTTTTTATTATTGTAATTATGCATAATGCCTTGACTCAGGGAACCCAGCCCCTCTGCCTGAATGCTGAACTAAAGTGCCTCTGTTTAGCTCTCAGGGAGACAATCTGACCCTGCCCACATGTAAATGGTTGAAATTAACACATCCTCTCATCAAGGCTGGTCATTCCAAGGAGATGTTTTGCAAGACTGATGGCCCTTTTAACTTTACTTCCTCACTGCCACTCTCTTTCTAGTTTGCCTTTTTTACTTTACTTACCTCTCTGATTCCATAAAAGAAACTGGCATCCAGATCCTGATAAGATGGTTTTTGGAGACACTAGTCCGCCATCTTCTCAGTCGGCCCACTTTCCAAATAAAGTCGTATTCCTTGCCTCAATACCTCATCTCTGATTTATTGGCCTGTCATGTGGCGAGCAGAGCAAGCTTGGACTTGGTAACAGTCCTGCAATGCTTGCACCTGGACACGCTTCTCCTCAAGCAACAAAATACAAGGAAACTATAGGGGACAAAAAACAACTGCATGCATGTGCAGTTAGGGCAAATTCTAGACAAAAGATACAAAGAGACTAAAAAACCCAGCTGCCACTTTTGAAGAGCCTGGAGCAAAAGCAGAGGGTTGGGGGCAAAAGCAGGGTACTGCGCATGCCCCCTGCACACAACACAACCTAAGGGGTGGGTACACCTCCTAAGCCACCCCTCCTGCCCGACCCCTGGACACACCCCCACCCTCACTCCTTATAAGGAGCCAGCTCACGCCCCTCGGAGTGAGCAAGCAAGGGAACATGTTGTTCTCGCTTCCCCCTGCTGCAGCAGGAGTCCCAATAAAGACTTGCCTGAATTTCTCACCTGGCCTCTGATCAATTTCTATTGGTTAAGGAGGTCAAGAACACTGATTGGTGACATACTTTGTGGCGACACCACGAAGGGACTATCGTCCCCTTCCCAGGATAGGATCTGGGCACCTCCAGGACCACTGAATGCTGCTTCCCAGTGCGTGACAAGCGGCCACCTGAACCTCTTGTTTCAGAGTCAGCAAGTTTGGTAAGTCTGCCTTCCTGGCCCCTGGGGGCCTCAGTACCCTCATTCAGGCAATGATTTCCCCCTCCCCTTGTCCCTTTTCCCTCACCACTTTCCCTTTCCCCTTTGTTCCTTTCCCTCTCCTGAAATCTCTCTACTTCTCTCTCTGTCCTCTCTTCTGTCCTCTATTACTTCTGTCCTTTCCTTCCAAGAGAGTGGACGTCAGGCAGCTACAGCATCATTCCTCTCAGCTTGTGAGACCTCCTCCCTCTGGCTGACGATGGTTCACCTTGACGGGTGACAAGCAAAGGTGGGAGAGGCTCGCCTCACAGCTCACACCTTGGTCCAGTGGTTTCTCCCTGATCGGAGATTTTTGAGAGTGATAGAGGTTCAAACCTCATATCGTGTAGTGGCTGGAAGTCTGATCGTCCCAATATTCTCACCTTTATTTTCCTGCCACCAAGAGAACTCCCACTGGGAATGGACTGAAGTGGCAGATTTCTATATACTAGTGTATGTATGGGTGAGAGTCACACCTGTGGGTTGGGGACCCACAGACGACATACAACCGGCTGTATGTCCAGGCTTGACTGCCCTGGTGGCCAGTGGATAGGGTGTTCCCTCCTTCACTGGCCCTTTGTGGAAGAGCACAGGTTGGTGCCTGAATAGACACCTGCAGGGGGTGGGTTGAAACTGAAATCTCCCTCTTTCTGTCTCTTTCTCTTTTTCAGTCTTTCCTCTCTCCCCTCCCTTTACCTCTCCCTTGATCCTGACACCTGCATTCCCGTCCCCTTTATGTTGAAAACTTCTTGTTTGTGTCTGTGATTTGTATCTTTGTTCGTGATGTAGTTTTGTCCGTCCAACTGCTCCTGCAAGTCTCTACTGATATTGTGGGCATGGTGGAGCACTTGAGCCTTGAAATACAAACCCAGCCCACATTGCCTGAGACTCCAGCCTTGGGTTACTTAGTGGGATTTTAAAGAACAGAAAGAAAAAACAAGAGCTTGCATTTTTCCTTCCTCTGCTCTTGCAATGCACTATTCTGCCAGGGCTCTCAGGGACTACCTGACTCATCTGTAGTCCCCGAGACTGAGGGAAAAAAAGGCCATTTTAAATTCAAGCAGGAAAACTATGAGATTTCTGGTTCTGTAGAAATTGGTTTGTCTGGTTTAAACTTGTGGGTTTAATTAATACAGATCTGTCTTTAGAGTCATCAACGCTAAGTGCAATACTTTCACTGTATCTAGGGTTACTAGAAGTCAATAAGTGCATATTGTTTCTGTTATAAAATCTGTCAACAGGGAAAATAACCTGATATGATTAAATTTTTAAGTAAATGTAACTGGGATAAGAACTTTCTGGTAAACTCTATAGGAATAATTATGTTTTGGAAACTTCCATCTAAAACAGTCTCTCCAAGTTTTGGTAAATCTGAAACTAAGCTAAATGGTAGGAATTAATTAAATATCTAGGCCATTTCAAATAAGATAAAATATTGGAACCTTAATTGCTAAACAGGTCTAAATTTATCTACTCTTGTCTTCTTGTGAGAGAGAAACTAAAGCTGTTTGGTGCCGCCTTGAGATGTTCTCTACCAATCTACAGAATGCTACTGTAAAAGACAGTTCATGGTTGCTTCAGGAAAGTAGGATGTGTGTTTTCAGAAAAGAAGGTATGAGGAATGGAAATATATTTTGTTAAAGGGAAAAGTGTGATTTTGTCCTAGAGCTGGCTATTTCTGAATGGGGAAAGAATAAAGGACAAAGTATGGCTACAGAAAGTTGCAGAATGCTTGTGGAAGAGGAACATTGAGAAAAGAATTTTGTATGTGGTCAGGATTTTCTAAGGTTGGATTAAATTTAATTAGGTAAATGGATTTTATTAAGCGTAGGCTGATGCAAGACTGGATTTGGTTTCTCTCTCTCATAAGAGAACGAAGTTGTTCTGGAATGCTGCTTTTGATAACAGATCGTGTGAGTTCTTGTGCCTTTAAGTGATCTATATTTACTTTTGATTTTTCCCCCCACCTTATCTCAAGGAATAAATATTGTTTCACAGCAAACTATGATCCTAACTGACTGGGTGTTTTAAAACTTTTTAAACTTTTTGACAGACTTCCCAAATATCAAATTCTAATTGAAATTCTCTTGACTTCCAGTTAACTTTGGGGGGCTTCGAAGGGCCTCTGGAACATCCCAAAGAGAGATCCTAAACTAACTGGGTTAATCTGTGAGGAGAGGTTTGTCAGGTGGTCTCTGAACGTTGACAAGTTTAGGGATGAATTTATCAGGCTGGGGTTGACATTCTCACCTGTTAGGCCGTCATGGTTATTCTGGCCCACTGTTGCACCCTGGATGAAAAGGAACATATACTAAGAAAGGACAGAGAACACACAGATGGCCTACTGGCCACCAATCCACACGACCAAATTTATCAGGTGGATGGGGATACAATCCCAGAACATGATCCACACTGGGACTATGAAGATCGTGTAGGCCAGGTTAGGATGAAACACTGTACTACTTGTCTATCAGAAGGAATGAAAAGGTGTAAGGTGAAGGCTGTACATTATGATAAGGTCTGAGAGGTTACACAGGAAAAAAGATGAAAACCCATCAGTCTTCCTGAGCCTGGTGAAAGAGGCATTCAGGAGGTACACCAATACAGACCCTGAGTCCTCAGAAGGAAGGACATTCTTGGCCATACATTTTGTCACCCAGGCTACTCCTGATGCTGGAGAAAATTACAAAAGCTTGAGGCTGGGCCCCAAACCCCATTGTAAACCTTGGTAGAGGAGGTCTTCAAGGCCTATAACAACCGAGACTTAATGGAGGAGGCCAATAACGGTAAGAGGCTAATAAAGAAAATGCAGCTTTAGGCTGCTCTGATCCACGCACCACCTCGAGGGGACCCTGGAGGGCTGAGAAGGCTGGACAGACCACCAAGAAGCTGCCTGGGCCCCGAACCAGTGTGCTTTTTGTCGGAAAGGGGGGCACTGCGAGGGGGAATGTCCTGAGCGCCCTCCAGTGGGATGCCCGAGGGGCAACACTGACCGGCCCCGGTTCCTTGTGAATCTCTCAGATGCAAGATTCCCACACACCGAATGACTGGCCCCAAGCAACTGCCCTGCTCTGGATCCCACTCCATCCATCCTCATTACTCCCACAGAGCCTTGGGTCACCCTCTATGTGGCAGGTAGGAGAACTGAATTTCTTGAAGACAGTGGAGCTGTCTGCTCTGTTCTGGCGTGGCCGGCTGGCCCTCTCTCCATGACTCTACTGTGATGGGAGTTGATGGACAGCCAAAAGTAAGGCGATTTATGTCTCCCCTTGCCTGCAGAGTGGAGTCCATTGTTATTACTCCTTTCTATATATGTCAGAATGTCCTGTCCCTCTCCTCGGGAGAGATGTGCTAAATGAGTTAGGACCTAGTCTATTCTTAGGACAGGGTGAAGTCCAAGGAGGTAAAGAATCCAAACAGAGAATGCCATCTATTATGAGCCCCAGATGACCCACCTGTTGGGCATCAAAATATTCCCCAAGACCTCCCCCAAGAAATTAGAGAACAAGTAGATCCTGCAGTTTGGAATACCTTGGTGCCAGGAAAAGCAAACTGTGTTCCCCTGATAAAAATAAGGTTAAGGCCTGGGGAAAAATACACCTGGAAGAGCAAATATCCTTCAAAACCTGAGGACATGAGGGGAATCCAACCACTGCTCAGCAAATTCCTAAAACACGGACTCATTAGGCCCTGCCAATCCCCATGCAACCCTCAATCTTCCCCACTCAGAAGCCTAACAGAGAGTGTTGGTTTGTGCAAGACTTATGAGCAGTGAATAAGGCTGCCTCACCCAAGTGCCAGGGATTGCTCAGCATTTCTCTGTTTTGGACCTCACAGATACATTTTTTCTGTATTCCCCTACATCCAGACTTTCAATATCTTTTTTCCTTTGAACTGGATGGACACTGACACCCTAGAGGCTACCCAGTATACCTGGACAGTGCTTCCACAGGGTTTTCAGGACAGCCCCCATCTTTTTGGAAACATGTTAGCAAGAGAACTGAGGGAACTGAGCCTTGAGAAGGGAACCCTGTTACAATATGTTGATGACTTATTGGTAAGTAGTGAGACCAAACAAGATTCAGATCACAATACTCTTAGGGTCCTAAATTTTCTGGCAAAAAGGGGATATAAAATCTCTCCAACCAAGGCTCAGACCTTACAGCAACAGGTTCAATATTTACGATTTGTTTTGAGCCCAGGGGCACAAGCCCTGGCCATAGATCCAAAAACAGCAATTTGTGCATTACCATCTCCAACCACAAAGAGACAACTCAGAGGCTTCCTTGGGATGGCTGGGTTCTGTTGTATCTGGATTCCAACTTATGGCCTTATAGAAAAAACCTTATATGAGGCTCTAAAGGGAGGAGAAAGGGAACCCCTTCAATGGAATGAGAACCACCGTCAGGCCTTTGAGACTCTAAAGACTGAGTTGAATAGAGTTCCAGCACTGGGGCTTCCAAATTTGGACAAGCCCTTTACCCTATATGTTCGTGAGACATCAGGGACAGCACTAAGAATCTGACCCAAAAGTTGGGACCAGATCAGAGACCAGTGGCTTACTTTTCAAAACAACTAACAAAAAGGAGCAGAACAATAACAAAGAATAAGACAATAAAATAAAATTTTAAAAGAATAAAAATTAAATAAAATTAGAAATAAAAGTTCATAAAAGGCCTTGGTGGTGTTGCAGGGGGGTGGTGGGCAGGGCTCAGGCTCAGGACTCTCATGGCTGGAGGGGGCCCCAGAGGGCTGAGGTTCAGGCCCAGGACCCCAGCAGGTTTGCCGAGGCCCAAGCTGGTTGGGGAGCTGCTAGCTGTGTTCCCCTCTGATCTCCCGATGTCCCAAAGGTCTCTCTCCATCCCCACCAATCCCCACAATGTGGTTGGGCCCCTCCGCATGTGGGAACCCCTCTCCTCCGCACCGCTGCCCCACAGGGAGGGGTTGCCTGGTCCCATCACGCCTCAACCTTTCCTGCCCCCCTTCTTCCCCTCCACATCCTAGCCAGTCGTGCTGGAATTCCTTCCATCCCTTTAGGTGTCCGAGGTCCCCCACCAATGCCTGGTAGGTGCCCTAGTTGTGATAAGATGCAAACTCTGTGTCCTTCTACTCCACCGTCTTCTGACTCATTGGCCCTGGGATGGCCAAGCTGCCTGTGGGCAGTAGCAGCCACAGCCCTGTTGATTAGTGAGGCTTCCAAGCTCACCCTGGGACAACACTTAGATGTTAACCCCTCATCAGGTATAATCTGTGCCGGAAGTCAAAGGACATCACTGGTTGACTGGAGCAAGGTTAACAAGATATCAGGCCCTCCTAATGGGTACCCCTGACATTCCCTTAAAGGTATGCAAAACCGGGCTTCCCTGGTGGCGCAGTGGTTGAGAGTCCGCCTGCCGATGCAGGGGACGAAGGTTCGTGCCCCGGTCCGGGAAGATCCCACAAGCCGCGGAGCGTCTGGGCCCGTGAGCCATGGCCGCTGAGCCTGCGCGTCCGGAGCCTGTGCTCCACAATGGGGGAGGCCACAACAGTGAGAGGCCCACGTACAGAAAAAAAAAAAAAAAAGGTTTGCAAAACCCTGAACCCGGCAACTAGTTTCCAGCAGTCGAGAGTGGAGACTCAGTGCATCCGTGTATTGAGACCATAGAGCAAACTTACTCCAGCAGGTCTGATCTTCTAGATGAGCCTCTTGACAGCCCTGAGGTCGAATGGTTTACTGATGGGAGCAGTTTTGTAGAAATGGGAACCCGAAAGGCGGGGTATGCCATAGTTAGTCTAGATGAAGTTATAGAAGCCAAGGCCCTGCCACCCCAGATGTCAGCCCAGAAGTCTGAACTAATTGCGTTGATGAGAGCTTTGCAATTAGGGAAGGATAAGAAATTAAATATTTTTACTGACTCTAATTATGGGTTGCATGTGCTACAGGCTCAGGCTGCCATTTGGAAAGAAAGAGGAATGTTAACCACTAGAAATTCCCCCATAAAACATAAAGATGTGATTCTGGCTCTTTTAGAAGCAGTGCAGCTTTCAACCCAGGTAGCAGTAATATACTGTAGAAGCCATCAGAGGGATGGATCTTTTGTGAGTGAGCCAAGGGAACAGCAAAGCTGATCAAATTGCAAAACAGGTATCATGATTGCAGGAGCATGAACAAGTTATGGCTCTAGTAATTGCCCCCCCTGAACTCCCTAGCCTTCCCCAGTATTCCCCACAGGAACAAGAAAATGCAAAAACATGGGGTATGAGAAGGGAAGCACAGGGTGTATAAAAAGGAGGATAAAGTTCTAATCCTACTGGCCCGACAGTGGAAACTCACTAAGAGTTTACATGATGCCGCCTACTATGGGAGGGATGTACTATGGGACTTGATGCAAAAGGCTTTTTCAGGGAAGGGGCTTAAAAGAACAGTAAAAACAAGTAACACTTGCCTGTGATCTGTGTGGCTGTAATAACCCACAGACCCTTCCAATCCCTCCTTCGTTACTCAGGGCAATTCAATGCCAAGGGACGTATCCCAGGGGAAGACTGGCAGTTAGATTTCACCCAAATGCCCCCATGATCAGGATATAAATATCTTCTGGTGTTTGTCGATACTTTCATAGGATGAGTTGAAGCCTTCCACACCTGATCTACAAAGGCTATGGAAGTCTGTAAGTCCCTTTTTAAAGAAATAATTATTCAGTGTGGACTTCCAAAGTCCCTCCAGAGCGATAACGGACCTTTTATAGCCAAAATCACACAGCAGCTCACAACAGCCCTAGGGATAGGCTACAAGCTACACACCCCTTGACACCCCCAGTCTTCAGGGAAGGTGGAGAAAATGAACCATACTTTAGAGAAAACCTTAGCAAAGCTCTGCCAAAAAACTCATGAACCCTGGACCAACTTGTACTCCTCAGGGTCTGTGTAGCCCCCAGGAGTGGTCTGAGACTTAGCCCATTTGAAATGATATGGGAGGCCTTTTCTTACTACTACATTGTACTGGATGGAGGTGAACCAGGGCCTGAGATATATTACTAATCTAGGACAAGTTCAGAAGGCAATCAGGACTATGCCCACAAAACACTGCCAGCTCCCACTAAAAATACAGATGAAGGAGCAGTCCCTTCACAAATAAACCCCAGGGACCAAGTTCTTAAAACCTGGAAAGTTGGATCCCCGAAGACCAACTATTGCCAAAATGGAAGGTCCCCTATAAAGTAATTTTAACCACCTCCACTGCTGTCAAACTCAAGGGACATCTTGTTGGGTACATTTGTCCACACTAAAGCTTTTACCTCCAGAAGCCCCACAGGTCACAACAGAAGAACAATACACCTGTGAGCCAGTGGAAGATCTGAGATATCTATTCAAAAGACAGGCACCATCAACAAATGAGTAAAATGATGTAGTGGGTTGGCTCTTATTTGAAGCCTTAATGGAACTTGGCACCTCTCTTGTTTCCTTGTTTGATGTGGTTCTTGACAACTGTCTGGCTGTTGATTACCTTCCAGCAGAACAAGGTAGAGTTTGTGCGACAAGTAATACTTACTGCTGCACTTGGATCAATGCAACAGGACATGTAAAATTAATATTAAGGAAACATACACCCAGGCAGAGTGGTTTCATAAGTTTGGCAGGGGCGATGTCGCCTCCCTTGTCTGGTCAACAGTTAAGGAAGCCCAAAGTTAACCTTGTTCCTTCCCTTTCCAGGCCCTTTAGTGGCTACTGTTCTTCTCATTTGTAGCCCTTGTTTGTTTACCTGTTTTTTAAAATTATATTTATTTTTTGGCTGTGTTGGGTCTTTGCTGCTGCATGCGGGCTTTCTCTAGTTGTGGTGAGCAGTGGCTACTCTTAGTTGCAGTGCACATGCTTCTCATTGTGGTGGCTTCTCTTGTTGCATAGCATGGGCTCTAGTCCCCTGGGCTTCAATAGTTGTGGTGTGTGGGCTCAGTAGTTGTGGCTCACAGACTCTAGAATGCAGGCTCAGTAGTTGTGGTGCATGGGCTTAGTTGCTCCGCAGCATGTGGGGTCTTCCCGGACCAGGGCTTGAACCCATGACCCCTGCATTGGCAGGTGGATTTTTAACCACTACACCACCAAAGAAGTCCCTGCCCTTGTTGTTTAACCTTTTGGTTAAGTTTGTGTCTTGAGGCTCCAACAGTTTGAAGTAAGGCTTATGATGACTCAAGGAATTCAGCCCATTCCAGCAGAAAGTGGCCCAGGTCCCTATAGGTCCTTGGAACAGTCAGAGAGGGACTTCCATACCTCTAGGGTAGGCTACGGTCTGCAAACCCTGTCCAGCAGGAAGAAGTTTCAGAAGAAGAGAGCTTCGGCCCATTACCCCTTAAGAATAGGGCATCTAGTCCCTCAGGGGGCAATGAGACAGGCTGCGACCTGGGACCCTTTGCTACTGTGCTGCAATGCTTGCACCTGGATACACCTCTCCTCAAGCAACAAAATACAAGGAAACTATATGGGACAAAATACAACTGCATGCTTGTGCAGTTAGGACAAATTCTAGACAAAAGATACAAAGAGACCAAAAATCTCAATTGTCACTTTTAAAGAGCCTGGAGCAAAAGTAGGGGGTCAGGAGCAACAGCAGGGTACTGCACATGTCCCCTGCACACACCACCAACAAGGGGTGGGCACACCACCTGAGCCACCCCTCCGGCACCACTCCTGATCACACCCCTACCTTCACTCCTTATAAGAAGCCAGCTCACACACCCTCAGGGAGGGAGCAAGCAAGGAAATCTGTTGTTTCTTCTCTCTCCTCCATGATGCAGCAGGGGCCCCAGTAAAGCCTTGCCTAAATTTCTTGTCTGGCCTCTGATCACTTTCTATTGATTAAGGAGCCCAAGAATCCTGGTCAGTAACACCTCCAGCTGCATAACATTGGCAAGGAGACCCAGGTGCCACTTCTATATGGTGGGCAGGTCCAGCCAACACCTTTCTCTACAGGGGTTACCTAGAATACATGGATAAACTAAAGTTCTGCCCAAAATAATATTACAGAAGTACTGACACCCAAGAGGTGATAGGCCCTTGGGATAAACCTCTGCCAAATACAGGCTGCAACTAGAAATATACCATATAACTGAGCACAACCTCATGAGGCCTTCTGGGTGTGGACCGCCCCCACTTGCCTCTTGTTTGTAGAAAAGCTTTAGTCTTCCAGGCCTCCCTTGAGTCATAAAAACCTGTCTCAAGATTTAATGACTGCAAGAACGTGAACATGTAGTAACAAAAGATAGCAGTTGGGTCAGGAGAACTGGTAACAATTTAAACAATAGATCACCCACATAGCAGAGTCACATAAACTTTAGTTCCTCCATGAAGGACATGGATAACAGTGTCTGATACACAGTCCTTAGCTGTTTTGCAGATACTAAAACCTGCACCAGAAGGAGGAAGCTAACTGCATCATGACCATGAGCGTGTAGCCCCCAGACCAGCTGGAGCCTGAGTACTGATGATGTTAACCCCTGTGACACCACACTTTTACCTCACCATCAGACAGAGAATTGTGCATGAGCTGATCACAGACCCTGCAGCTCTCTCCCTCACTCTACCTTTAAAAACCCTCCCCTGAAACTCATCAGGGAGTTTGGGTCTTTTGAGCATGAGCCACCCACACTCCTTCCTTGGCTCCTGCAATAAACCCTGCATTTTCCTTCACCACAACCTGATGTCAGTAGATTGGCATTGCTGTGCACTGGTGAACTGACCCAAGTTTGGTTCGGTAACAACCAGAATGCCCAGACCTAGAAAGTGCGGCTAAGTGGCCTGTCACTCAGATTGCCCTAAGGTGAGCCCCTACGTGAACTGCATATGGCCCCCAGAGTTTAGCCAATCAGCAGTATTCATTTAGAATATTCTGACACCCAGAAAATTTAGGAAAGGAGAGATGCAGCTACTACCAGCAGACACAGCATCAAGGCTAAAGCTCACCGACAAGTGGAAGTTTTGCCCCAAGCCATTTTTTCAGTGGTCTGGAACCCATAATAACCCAAGAGCACATCCTCCTAAAAAGCTGCCCATATATCAGCCATAATGGCCTAGACGTGCTGTCTGTAATGCCAATTGTTCGATAACTTTTAAAGATTGCTTTAATGGTGGGACACAACACAATGACTCTAAGATAGATAAAAGACAGAACTTTTTAATAACTTGCAGTCCCAAACAAGAGAAGGCTGCCAGGCAGGGTTAAATGAGAGGTTGCACCTGGGACAGGGTAACAGCAAGTTGAAGCTCTAGGGGGCAGCTTGTACACGGCAAGTGGGCTGTCCTTAGCTAGGTGTTGTGGGCTCCCTGTGGTTTGGCTAATTTAAATAAGTTATCAGACATAAAGGCATAAGAGTATCCCTAGGTGTCTGATACCCGACCCTCGGGTAATTTTAGCTGCTGCATAGTGCTTTGAGTGTGAGATACCAAGGGAAGTGACTGACGTGTGGACATAATAAGCTGCTCAGGAAGGGGAACTACCAGCCTCCAGCCAGGACCTCAAATTTCAGTCGACAGCATTTAAAAAAAAGGATATGAGGGCAACATTCTGTTGTAGCCAACTTGAAGATAGAGGAGGAACTTTCATTCAAAATTTTGTTTGGATGTCCAGACTGATAATGACACACACATTCAAAGAGGGTACAAACATGTTTATTACTCACATAATGGAGGCTTTCTGGGGAGGGCAGAGCAGCTCCCAGGCAGGTCCAACACAGCTTGAAGAAAAAGGGAAGAAGACTGGCTTGGGGTTTGAATGATGCTTAGGGGTGGGGCTGAGACGAGGATTCCCATGCATGGATTGAACTTTCCACCTGCTCTAAAGTAAGGAGCACCTAGACTTTCTTACCATCTTGCCCAGTTGTGAGGCAGAAATAGAAGAAGGAGAAGTTGGATTAAAAGCTTTCAAAAGCCAAATACCAAAACAAATAGTGTTTTATAGACACATAGCTTGAACCACAGAATTTGGCTCGGGTATGTTGGAGTATATACATCTACTTTTAGTCCAAAGTTAAATAATTATCTCTCTTTTAAGGTATTTCAGACCTATAGCAACTACAGCTAAGTATCATAGCCTTCTACCAATTTTTCACCTGTTTCCTCCACCCCCCCAAAATAGTTGAGAGATCGAGAAGACATAGGGATTGTACAAAGGGAAGCAGGGCTTTCAGGAGGATAAGTTTTTAAAGGCTTAATGCACTTTTGAAATTGCATTTGTCACTACACTTAGGCAAACTTAATGTTGTCCAGAATAAATATTATATTTTTACAGCTTTGATTATTGCTGTTTTGTCCTTGTCAAGAGTTGAGCTTGTAAAAAATTAATAAACAGACACCTGCATTAAATAGAGCCAGGAGACCAGCAGGGGGAGCTCGCACACCCTCCAACAGTAGCAGAGCCCTACAGGAGGAAGAAAGATCCTCTTCCTTCCTGATGAGGACCCAGCCAATAAGAAGCCATGGCCTCTTTGTTTACAACAGTTCGTCCCAACATCCTTTTCGCCTCATAAAGGAGTTCTACTTCCCTTGCTATGCAGGAGCTTTCAGGTACCTCTCCAAGTATGCAGACCTCAAATTGCAATTCTCTGCTGACCCTGAATAATCCCGTCTTTGCTGGAGAAATATATGCAGTCTATTCGTCTTAGGTCAACACACTTCACAGTATTGCTGCCTTGAATCCATTTTGTTTGGCAAACTGACCTGCAGGGACCTTAGCTGACATTAGCCCCTCATGCAAGCACATGTCCTAGACAGCTGCCCACAGAGTCACAAGTGAATAAGTTCCTAATATGACTCCCCCAACAGCCCTTCTGATCAACACCCCCCGTGGCCTCCCAGGGCCTTCCCTTTTCGTTCCCCTTAGATAAGACCCCAAAGAAACTCACCAGACGCCGCTCTTCTGGCTTGAATTGACCAATCCAGGCTTGGTCCAGGAACCCCAAAGCACTACACCCATGACCCTAATAAAGGCATGCGCTCCAGGTCCTGTCTCTCTCTCTCTGCATTCACCTTGATGTCCCCAGTGGGCCCTCCAGGTGTACTGTGTCCTTCCTCCAGAGCCTCTGAGTAATTACTTCACTATTTCAATTTCTCTTGTGGTCTGTTGTTGAACTGCAACTCACCAGCCATCTGGCACCCTGCCCCACTTAACACATGTTAATTTAACAAAGTCATAACAACAGGCATCATGAGCAGGAACGTGGAGTTGCCCCTTAGCTCTCCTGGGTAATTCTCCCTGGGGGAGGCCCACCACTTGCTGGCATTTGTGCTGCAGTGTACCACCTACAAAGATGCTTCCTATCCTATAGTGCTAACTCTGAAGGGGACAACCAGAGTTTTCACAAACCTCAGAGCAATGCTCATCCGAGCTGATTTGGGTTTCTATGGACATGTCTTCTACCCATCAGTGCCCCACAGATGGTGAATTCCCCTGGAGGGTGTTAGACTTCAGGTATAACTGTTAGGAAAACTGGCTAAGATTTTCATTAGTTAAAGGCTGGGACATACAGGTGACAACCCCTGTCCAAGCGTGCACTACCAGATAAAGGAGGGGACTCCCTTACAAAAAGGAGACTCCCTTCCTCTGTATTTTCAGGACTCCAGTAGTAATGAGTACAATTAGGGCACCCTGGCTCAGGAAAGCATGGAGCCTCAGGAAGGCAGGTACACCCAAGGCCTCTGGTCCCTCTCTTGCTACAAACATTGCTGCTGTTGCACCTCCTCCCCCAATCCTGTGGGATATTGTGGGCCACGGCAACACATGGTGGCAAAAGATACAATGGTCCTACATAAACAGCCTGAACACCTAGTGCCTTCCCTGCCTAAAATACCCAGGAAGTTAGCAAGCTCCTCACTAACTATAAAATGCCCATAGAATCAGGCTGGACATAGCTCAGTGCCCTGGTGAACTGGTATGCCAAAGCGTTGTTTCTATGCCCTCAGAGTGTAGGGTCCAGTCCCAGTGATCCTGCCACCATCATACATGAGGGCGTGAGGGCCAACCCTATCCCTGTGAGGCTGATTGTGACACCCTGGAGAGGAAAGCAGATACCTATGAATTCAGCTTCTGAGGACATCCATCTTCCCAGTAATAACCCATAAGGTCAGAGCAGTGGGGGATTTGAAACTGAAACTTGAAATTTCATGCATCTCGGGATTCAAAAGATTTTTAAAGATTTTGTACAACAGGAGGAATAAAAAGGGACCAACTGACTGTTAAGAGTATTTAAATTTCTGTGACCTACTACTTACCATCACAGAAATAAGACAACTAGTTGGTATTACCAAAGACCTGAAAATTCATAACCTTTTAAAAGAACCCTAGGATCTAGCAGCCAAAACCTGCAGAGAAAGGATAAAAGCTGCCTGATTTGGCCACTTCTTAGGTTTCCATTTCTATGGGACCTCCATGTGCATGAATTTAAATTTGTTTCTTTTTCTCCTGTTAATCTGTCTTGTGTCAATTTGATTAGTCCAGCCACAACAACTCAAGTGGGAAAGAGGGGGAAATTTTCCCCCTCCCCAGTGGTTGGTGAGTCAGCCAGGGGGCTGGCTGGACCTGTTTCCCACTCTGAGGCTGCTGCAGTTGAGAGATCCTGGGACATGTGACAAAGGCCAGCAGAAGGTAAGATTTCTTACATGTCAGCCTCCTGATCTCTGACCCCAAGGTCTCTTTCAAAGGGAAGTGGTGAGAGTGCCTTTTTTTTTCTCTCTCTCTCACTCAGTTTAGATTATCAGGAGAAAATAATTGTGGAACTAAGTTCCTTGGACTTAGCAACACTTGTGGATTCTTCTCTCAAAGATGGTCACTGTTGCGTGTGTGTATGTGTGTGTGTGTGTGTGTGTGTGTGTGTGTGTGTCTGTTTGCCTGTCTATTGCGTTGTTTGTCATAAGGAGGAAGAAATAGGGAAGAATGCAGACAGAGTCCCTATCAGCCTGCTCTCTGAGCCAGCCTCACAGGCTGGTGAGTTAACCATTCTCACCAGACCAGTGTTTCTTCAGTCAAACTCAGCTGTGGGTTCTCTATGTAAAACGGGAGGAGGTTTTTGTCTTCCATACTTTTCTATGTGCCTAGAGCTTGGCCTTCTGTCCAGTGGGAATATTCTCTGTGGTCTCTGACATCTGAAAGGTGCATCTGGTGGCCAGTTGAATAGACTGGAATTCTGAGACACAAAGTCACAAGCAGCACTCTCTTTGTCTGGCTGTGCCAGCTCCCAGGGGAGTTTTTCTTAAGGGGTACCAGTCCACAAGGGGCCTTTTTCATATCAATCTCTGTTGCGTGTTAATGCTGGACAAATTCCATTCTAGTAGCATCTGCCCAGTGCATTGATTAGCATATTTACAGCAGGAGGTGCCCCACATTATTTGTGGACGCTGGAGACACCTTTTTCACTACACCATTCTTACTGCCAGTAGCAAGGAAGAGCTTTCACCTTCTTAGACTATATCTGGGAGTAAAATTTCTTGATCTTGTGAGGCCTATATACTCTCTTGTGAGATGCCTCTAACATCTTTGGGTAAACCAAAAAATGCTTATTGGTTTGAGTAACCTTTTTAAATTAATATAAGATCCTACTTATCAATGACCAGGCAATAGATACTTACAATTGGCTGTATTTAAAAGGGAAAAAAAATTGAGAGCTCTCATCATAAGCAGCTGTCATACTGGTACCTATGGGAGGATCAAATTGAAAAGAAAACAATTATAATGACCAGCCTTAAGGAACTCCTTATGAAGATGAAAGAATAGAAATTAGTCTTAAAGCAAAATCCAACATCAATTCTCCTTTTCAAAAATTGATCTTTCTTCTCAGCAATTCCCCAGGTCCTCTTACAAATAATCAGGAAATAAATCAGCTGGAGTACAATATTTAAGGGCTTAAAGGAACAACTCTCTTTGTCTTGCAAATTCCTACAAAACTACAAGTACAACTCTAGAAACAAGTCAAGGCCCACCTATCTTTACCATCCTAAGACCTCACCTATTCCTCTCAAAATTGCTTGTAGATAGGCTTAAAGATCAGGATATTGGAGCAAAGTTGCCCTGTGCTTCAAAACTATTTTACTAATAATTATCCTAAGACTTATAATAGACAAATATACTCTAAAACTCCCAGGAGAAAACTTACATTTTTATTTATTGTCCTTTAAGATATAAATCTTATCATGCCTCGGAGAGGACCCAGGTGGCAGACTAGGAGGATATGGAACTCACCTCCCCACACAAACACATCAACATTCATCTACCTATGGAACAACTCTCACAGAAAACCAACGGGAAACTGGCAGAAGGTCTCTTATATAAACAAAGGTGCAAGAAAGATCCCCACGTAACCAGGTAGAATGGGGGAAAAAAGCATCAGGATGGGTCCGGTGCCCCTGGGAGGGATTTGTGAAGGAGGGAAGGTCCACAGGTACAGGACTTCAACCAGAGGAGCTCACTTGCCTGATGGGAGATTCACTGGGACAGACAGAGGGGCTGGAGGGGCCTGGACTCTGCTGTCAAGGAGGGCACGTGTGCAGGCTTGCTAGCAATCAGGTTGGAAGGAGACCTATGCTGATGGCTGCCACCTCACCACACTTCCCAGCCCCAAATCCACACCAAGTGGGGCTGCTAGCAGCAGCCAGGAGCTGAATATTGAGCAGATAGGCCCTGGAGAAGACTTGATCTAGCTCCACAGAGACAGCCTGGAGGGCCTTGGGTGTGGTCTTGGCTGAAACTTAGAGCCCACTGTCAGTATGTGCATAGTGGGAGCGGGTCCAGCAGGGGTGGACTTTGTTGGTGTGCACACCAGGTGGCACCACAGAAATGCATGCCTTGGGAAGACAGCCCCTGGGGTGGAGTATGCAGTGGTTCATTTCCCAGTGGGAGCTTTCCCATTCCACCTGACCCACACCACAGCTTGAAGCTAGACCTAGGGTGGACAGGTCCTGGGAAAGCCCTGCCACATAGGCAGCCCAGGTCCCAGGCTGTATCAGCACAGCCACCTCAATTTCTGCAGCCACAGTACCACAGCCCCAAGCACCAGCCTAGCACCAGGTCTGGGACAAACACAACAGAGAAAGGGACATGATCTTGGCCTTTTTCTAGGCAGAACCATGGACACCTGCACAGGTGGCACTTAGGTCCTTTTGACCACTTGGTCGTAACTTTCTTCAGCAATCACCTCCTTGGGGACAGAGCACACACTTAAGGGCAATGGAGCCTTATGAAACCTGACCCTCAGGGCATCTACTCTAACAACTGGGGAACAGAACCTCCCCCCAACAGGGCTGTGACAGCCATGGAGCAAATAGGAGGCCCTGCTCAATAACCAGTGCAGGCTCTGGGAAGCACAACACTAACCCCCTATCAAGGGGATAATGGACAGAACACTGAGAAAAGATGTGGCTGGCATCCATACCAAAAAAGCTCTCACACCAAAAATACTGGATGCACACAGTCTGCACAGGGATGCTCCCACATAAAAGCACCTCTTCAAGACCACAGTAGATAACTGTTTCTCCTAAATTCATAGAGACAGAAAAACTTAAGTAAAATGAGAAAGCAAAGGAAGGGCTCCCAATTAAAAGAGGAAGAGAAATCCCCTGAAAGAACGAATAATGAAATAGACCTCACCAGTCTACTAGACACTAAGTTGAAAAAGGAAGTAATAAAAATGCTAAAGGAATGAAAAAAGATTATCAACAGAAATACAGATCCTTGTAACAAGGAACTAGAAACTATAAAATGAAACCAATCAAAATTAGACAACTTAATTGCCAAGATACAAAACCAACCTAGAAGCAATGAATAGCAGACCGAAGAATGCAAAAGAATGAATAAGTGGTCTGGAAGATAGAATAATGGAAATCACTCTATCAGAACAGCAGACAGAAAGAAAAATTTTTTTAAAAATGAAAGCTGCATAAGAGATCTATGGGATAATATAAAGCATGCCAACCGACATACAATAGGGGTTCCAGAAGAAGAGAGAGAGAAGGAGATAAAAATGTATTTAAAGAAATTATGTGGGACTTCCCTTGTGGCGCAGTAGTTAAGAATCTGCCTGCCAGTGCAGGGGACATGGGTTCAAGCCCTAATCCAGGAAGATCCCACATGCCACGGAGCAACTAAGACCATGCGTCACAACTACTGAGCCTGTGCTCTAGAGCCCACGAGCCACAACTACTAAGCCTGCATACCACAACTACTGAAGCCCGTGCACCTAGAGCCCGAGCTTCACAACAAGAGAAGCCACCACAATGAGAAATCTGTGCACCACAGTGAAGAGTAGCCCCCACTCACCACAACTAGAGAGAAAGCCTGTTCACAGCAATGAAGACCCAACACAGCCAAAAATAAATAAATAAATGTATTACAAAAAAAAAAAATTATGGCTGAAAAATTTCCTAAACCTAAGGAAAAAAACAGATATTCGGGTATAGGAAGCACAGAGGGTCCCAAACTAGATGAACACAAACAGACCCATACCAAGACATCATAATTAAAATGGCAAAAGTTAAAGATAAAGAGAGGATTCTAAAGGAGGCAAGAGAAAAACAAAGAGTCAGTTACAAGGGAACCCCCATAAAGCTGATTTTTCTTCAGGTATTTTGCAGAACAGAAAGAGGTGGCATGATATATTCAAAGTCCTGAAAAGGAAAAACCTGCAACCTAGGATACTCTACCCAGCAAGATTGTCATTTAAAAGAGAAAAACAGATAAAGAATTTCTCAGACAAGCACAAACAAAGAGTATAGAAATACTAAACCTAAACATGCTACTAAAAATAACAATGATGAAATCAAAGAGGAAATTGGAAAATACCTCGAGACAAATGACAATGAAAACACAACCTTGCAAAATCTATGTGATGTAGTTCTAAGAGGGAAGTTCATTGTGATACAGGCCCTCCTCAAGAAACAAGAAAAATCTCAAATAAATAACCTAAACTACTATCTTAAAGAATTAGAAAAAGAACAAATAAAATCCAAAGTCAGCAGAAGGAACTAATAAAGATCACAGAGGAAATAAATAGAGATTTAAAAAACAATAGAAAAGATCAATGAAACCAAGAGCTGGTTTTTTGAAAAGATAAACAAAATTGACAGACCTCTAGCCAGGCCCACCAAGAAGAAAAGAGAGAGGACCCAAATAAACAAAATAAGAAAGAAAGAGGAGAAGTAACAACTGATACCACAGAAATGCAAAAAATTGTAAGAGAATACTAAGAAGAGTTATATGCCAACAAATTGGGCAACTTAGAAGAAATGGACAAGTTTCTAGAAACTTACAGCCTGCAACAGTTGAGTCAAGAGAAAACAGATAATTTGAACAGTCTTGTCACTAGAAGTGAAATAAAATCTGTAATTAAAAACAACAACAACGGCCAGAGGGAAGATGGCAGAAAGCAAGAAGAACTACAATCCCGCAGCGTGCAGAATGAAAACCATAGTCACAGAAAGAGAGACAAAACGAAAAGGCAGAGGACTATGTCCCAGTTGAAGGAACAACATAAAACCCCAGAAAAACAATTAAATGAAGTGGAGATCAGCAATCTTCCAGAAAAAGAATTCAGAATAATGATAGTGAAGATGATCGAGGATCTTGGGAAAAGAATGGAGGCATAGAGACCTTCAAGGTAGCGAAGGAGTAAGATGTGGAGATCACCGTCCTCCCCACATATACATCAAAAGTACATCTACATGTGGAACAACTCCTACAGAACACCTACTGAATGCTGACAGAAGACCTCAGACTTCCTAGCAGGAAACCCACCATGTACCTGGGTAGGGCAAAAGAAAAAAGAGACAAAGGAATAGGGATGCGGCCTGCACCTCTGGGGGGAGCTGTGAAGGACGAAAAGTTTTCACACACTAGGGAGTCCCTTCACTGGTGGGGATGGGGGGTGGTGTGGGGAAGCTTTGGAGCCATGGAGGAGAGCACAGCAACAGGGGTGAAAGTAGCAGAGGGCAAAGTGGGGAGATTTCCACACAAAGGATAGGTGCTGACCAGCACTCACCAACCTGAGAGGCTTGTCTGCTCACTCACTGAGGCAGGTGGAGGCTGGGATCTGAGGCTTGGGCTTCAGAGGTGAGACTGCAGGGAGAGGACTGGGGTTGGCTGTGTGAAGACAGCCTGAAGGGGGCTAGTGCACCACGGCTAGCCAGGAGGGAGTCCGGAAAAAAGTCTGGACCTGCCGGAGAGGCAAGAGACTATTGTTCTGGGATGCGTAAGAAGAGGTGATTCCCACTCCATGTGCCCACAGAAAGCAGAGCACCAACTAAGTGAGCTCCAGAGATGGGCACGAGCCAAGGATATCAGCTGGCAGCCCAGAGACGGGCATGAACTGCTAATGCTGCTGCTGCTGACACCAAGAATCCTGTGTGCAAGCACAGGTCACTACCAACACCCACCCACCCACCCCGTGCAGCATGCCACTGCCAGGGTCCCATGGTCCAGGGACAACTTCCCAGGGAGGACACACTGCATGCCTCAGGCTGTTGTAATGTCATGCTGGCCTCTACCACAACAGGCTTGCCCTACATGCCAATTATGATTACCATACCCCTCCCTCTCTCCAGCCTGAGTGAGAAAGAGAGACCTAATCAGCTGTTGCTTTAACCCCCTCCTGTCTGGGTGGGGAACAGAGCCCTGAGGGTGGCCGACATGCAGAGGCAGGGCCAAAATGAAAGCTGAACCCCAGGAGCTATGTGAACAAAGAAGAGAAAAGGAAATTTCTCCGTGCAGCCTCAAGAGCAGCAGATAAAATCCCCACAATCAACTTAATAAACAGAGCATCTGTGTAATAGAATAGAAAACAAATGTCCCAAAATCGAGGCGGTGACATTAGGGTCAACTGTAGAATTGGGGTTTGCTTTCTGGCTCTGATTTGGTTTTGGTTTTATGTTTATCTTAGTTTAGTTTTTAGTGCTTGTTATCATTGGTGGATTTGTTTATTGCTTTGGATGTTCTCTTTCTTCCTTTTTATGTACTTTTATTTTTAAAACTTTATTATTATTTCTAATTTTTTTCCTTTTTTTCTCTTTTTGTGAGTGTGTATGTGTATGTTTCTTTTGTGATTTTGTCAGTTTAAGTTTGCTTTTACCATTTGTCCTATGGTTCGGTCTGTTGTATGTGTTGTTGTTTGTTTGTTCTCTTTTTATGAGTGTGTGTGTGTATGTTTCTTTGTGTCATTTTTTTTTCTTTTCTTTTTTTTTTTTTTGTGGTACGCGGGCCCCTCACTGCTGTGGCCTCTCCCGTTGCGGAGCACAGGCTCCGGACGCGCAGGCTCAGCGGCCATGGCTCACGGCCCCAGCCGCTCTGCGGCATGCGGGATCCTCCTGGACTGGGGCACGAACCCGTGTCCCCCGCATCGGCAGGCGGACTCTCAACCAAGGTGCCACCAGCGAAACCCCTCTTTGTGTCATTTTTTATGTTTAGTTTTGCTTTTACCATTTGGGTCTGGGGTTCTATCGATTCATTGTTCTATTTAATTTTTTTATTCCTTTTTTTTCAAGCCAAGTGGCTGGCAGTGTCTCGGTGATCCAGCCAGGTAAGGGGCCTCAGTCTCCAAGGTGGGAGAGCTGACTACAGGACATTGGACCACGAGAGACCTCCCAGCCCCATGAAATATCAATCAGCAAGAGCTCTCTCAGATATCTACGTCTCAACACGAAGACCCAGCTCCACCCAACAGCCAGCAAACTCCAGTGCTGGCCACCGCATGCCAAACAACAAGCAAGATATGAACACAACCCTGCCCATTAGCAGGAGGTTGCCTAAGGTCATACAAAGTTGACAGACACTCCAAAATACACCACTGGACACGGCCCAGCCCACTAGAAGGACAAGATCCACACCCACCCACCAGAACACAGGCACCAGTCCCCTCCACCAGGAAGCCTACACAAGCCACTGAACCAATCTCAGCCACTGGGGGCAGACACCGAAATTAATGGGAACTACGAACCTGCAGCCTGTGAAAAAGAGACCACAAACACAGTAAGTTAAACAAAATGAGAAGACAGAGAAATATGCAGCAGATGAAGGAGCAAGGTAAAAACCGACCAGACCAAACAAATGTAGAGGAAATAGGCAGACAGTCTGAAAAAGAATTCAGAGTAATGATACTAAAGATGATCCAAAATCTTGGAAATAGAATGGTGAAAATACAAGAAATATTTAACAAGGACATAGAAGAACTAAAGACCAAGCAAACAATGATGAACAACACAATAAATGAAATTAAAAATACTCTTGAAGGAATCAATAGGCTAATAACTGAAGCAGAAGAACAGATAAGTGCCCTGGAAGATAAAAGAGTGGAAATATTTGCCACAGAGCAGAATAAAGAAAAAAGAGTGAAAAGAATTGAGGACAGTCTCAGTGACCACTGTGACAAAATTAAATGCACCAACATTAGAAGTATAGTGGTCCCTGAGGAAGAGAAGAAGAAAGGGTCTGAGAAAATATTTAAAGAGATTTACATTGAAAACATCCCTAATATGGGAAAGGAAATGGTCAATCAGGTCCAGAAAGTGCAGCGAGTCCCATACAGGATAAATCCGAGGAGAAACACGCCAAGACACATATTAATCAAACTATCAAAAGTGAAATACAAAGAAAAAATATTAAAAGCAGCAAGGGAAAAGCAACAAATAACATACAGGGAGTTCCCATAAGTTTAACAGCTGATCTTTCAGCATAAGCTCTGCAAGCCAGAAGGAAGTGGCAGGACATATTTAAAGTGATGAAAGGGAGAAACCTACAACCAAGATTACTCTACTCTGCATGGATCTCATTCAGATTTGATGGAGAACTTAAAACCTTTACAGACAAACAAAAGCTAAGAGAATTCAGCACCACCAAACAAGCTTTACAACAAATGCTAAAGGAACTTCTCTGGGGAGGAAACACAAAAGAAGGAAAAGACCTACAATAAGAAACCCAAACATTTAAGAAAATGGTAATAGGAACAAACATATCGATAATTACCTTACATGTAAATGGATTAAGTGCTCCAACCAAAAGACACAGACTGGTTGAATGGATACAAAAACTAGACTCGTATATATGCTGTCTACAAGAGACCCACTTCAGACCTAGAGACACATACATACTGAAAGTGAGGGGATGGAAAAAGATATTCCATGCAAAAGGAAATCAAAAGAAAGCTGGAGTAACAATTCTCATATCAGAAAAAATACACTTTAAAATAAAGACTATTACAAAAGACAAAGAAGGACATGACATAACGATCAAGGGATCAATCCAAGAAGAAGATATAACAATTGTAAATATTTATGCACCCACCATAGGAGCACCTCTATACATAAGGCAAATGCTAACAGCCATAAAAGGGGAAATTGACAGTAACACAGTCATATTAGGGTCCTTTAACAACCCACTTTCACCAACGGACAGATCAACCAAAATGAAAATAAATAAGGAAACACAAGCTTTAAATGACACATTAGATCAGATGGGCTTAACTGATATTTATAGGATATTCCATCCAAACACTACAGAATACACTTTCTTATCAAGTGCTCATGGAACATTCTCCAGGATACATCATATCTTGGGTCACAAATCAAGACTTAGTAAATTTAACAAAATTGAAGTCATTTGAAATATCTTTTCTGACCACAATACTATGAAAAAAAGATATCAATTACAGGAAAGAAACTGTAAAAAATATAAAAAACATGGAGGCTAAACACTATGCTAGTAAATAACTGAGAGATCACTGAAGAAATCAAAGAGGAAATTAAAAAATACCTAGAAACAAATAATGGTGAAAACACAACGACCCAAAACCTAAGGGATGCAGCAAAAGCAGTCTTAAGAGGGAAGTTTATAGCAAGACAATCCTACATGAAGAAAGAAGAAAAATCTCATATAAACAAAAATGGCTTACACCTAAAGCAATTAGAGAAAGAAGGAGAAAAATGTCCAAAGTTAGCAGAAGGAAAGAAATCATAAAGATCAGATCAGATATAAATAAAAGAGAAATGAAGTAAACAAAAGCAAAAATCAATACAAGCAAAAGCTGGTTCTTTGAGAAGATAAACAAAATTGATAAACCATTAGCCAGACTCACCAAGGAAAAAAGGGAGAAGACTCAAATCAACGGAATTAGAAATGAAGAGAAGAACTTACAATGGACACCACAGAAATACAAAGGATCATAAGAGACTACTACAGGCAACTATATGCTAATAAAATGGACAAACTGGAAGAAATGGACAAATTCTTAGAAACGTACAACCTTCCAAACTGAACCAGGAAGAAATAGAAAATATGAACAGACCAATCACAAGCACTGAAATTGAAACTGTGTATAAAAATCTTCCAACAAACAAAAGCCCAGGAGCAGATGGCTTCACAGGTGAATTCTATGAAACATTTAGAGAAGAGCTAACACCTATCCTTATCAAACTCTTCCAAAGTATAGCAGAGGAAGGAACACTCCCAAACTCATTCTGCAAGGCAATCATCACCCTGATACCAAAATCAGACAAGGACATCACAAAGAAAGAACTACAGGCCAATATCACTGATGAACATAGATGCAAAAATACTCAACAAAATACTAGCACACAGAATCCAACAGCACATTGAAAGGATCACACAGAATCATCAAGTAGGGTTTATCCTAGGAATTCAAGGATTCTTCAATGTATGCAAATCAATCTGTGTGATAATCCATATTAACAAATTGAAGGATGAAAACACATGATAATCTCAACAGATGCAGAAAAATCTTTTGACAACATTCAACACCCATTTAGGAGAAAAACTCTCCAGAAAGTAGGCATAGGGGGAAACTACCTCAACATAATAAAGGCCAATTATGACAAACCCACAGGCAACATCGTTCTCACTGCTGACAAACTGAAACCATCAGTTTGCAATCAGGAATAAGACAAGGTTGCCCACTCTGCAACACTACTATTCAACATAGATTTGGAAGTCCTAGCCATAGCAATAAGGGGAGAAAAAGAAATAAAAGAAATCCAAATCAGAAAAGAAGAAGTACAACTGTCACTGCTTGCAGATGACATAATACTATATACATAGAGAATCCTAAAGATGCTACCAGAAAATTACTAGAGCTAATCAATGAATTTAGTAAAATAGCAGGATACAAAATTTAGGCACAGAAATCTCTTGCATTCCTATCCGCTAATGACAAAATATCTAAAAGAGAAATTAAGGAAACTCTCCCATTTACCATTGCAACAGAAAGAATAAAATACCTAGGAATAAACCTACCTAAGGAGACAAAAGACCTCTATGCAGAAAACTATAAGACACAGATGAAAGAAATCAAAGACTATACAAACAGATGGAGAGATATACCATGTTTTTGGATTGGAGGAATCAACATTGTGAAAATGACTATAATACCCAAAGCAATCTACAGATTCAGTGTAATCCCTATCAAACTACCAATGGCATTTTTCACACAACTAGAACAAAAACTTTCACAATTTGTATGGAAAGAGAAAAGACCCGGAAGAGCCAACATAATACTGAGAAAGAAAAGTGGACCTGGAGGAATCAGGCTGTCTGACTTCAGACTATACTGCAAATCTACAGTACTCAAGACACTATGGTACTGGCACAAAAACAGAAATATAGATCAATGGAACAGGAGAGGAAGCCCAGAGAAAAAACCATGCACATATGGTCACCTTACCTTTGATAAAGGAGGCAAGAATATACAATGGAGAAAAGACAGCCTCTTCAATAATTGGTGCCGGGAAAACTCTACTGATACATGTAAAAGAATGAAATTAGAACACTTGTGAACACCATACACAAAAATAAACTCAAAATGGATTAAAGACCTAAATGTAAGGCTAGACACTATAAAACACTTAGAGGAAAACATATGCAAAACACTCTGACATAAATCACAGCAAGACCCTTTTTGACCCACCTCTTAGAGAAATGGGAATAAAAACAAAAATAAACAAATATGACCAAATGAAACTTAAAACCTTTTGCACAGCAAATGAAACCAAACAAGATGAAAAGACAACACTCAGAATGAGATAAAATATTTGCAATTGAAGCAACTGACAAAGGATTAATATCCAAAATATACAAG